>NC_056738.1:488035726-488063226 GCF_019279795.1 Protopterus annectens | reverse complement strand
GCCTCCGAGTATGTCTTAGTGTGTTTATGTGTTTGATTCAGTGGTGTGGTTGAGTTGTGTGAGACTGGTATTGTGGTGTGTGTAGCTGCCTTCTCCTCCTGCCTGGTCTTGCCAGTCCTGAGTTGAGAGAGCTCAGCCTCCAGTCTGGCTAAATAGCTGCATCTCTCACAAGTGTTAGTGTTACGTGGGAGGAGGAGAGGGTTGTCCGTGTACATGAGGCAATTGTAACATTGTCTCAGAATTCCCAGATTCACCAACTGGGCAGGAGAGGACGCCAGCATCTGACCCTTCGACATGCTAGAAAGAATTATGAGTTGGTATGAGACAGAAAAGTAGTGGGCTTAGCAGGAAGTGGGCACTCCTGGGGGTTTTGCTAGTGAAAGATTTGTATAATATAGGAGTGCTTGACCTGCAAAGAGAATGCTTATAAGACAAGGGATATGCTTATAAGACAAGTGCTGAGCTTTTTGAGAAGAAAAAGCTATTTGGAACAAGAGCTGCACTTTTTAGTGTAGGTGTAAACTGTTTAGGTTCCTAACAGAGCAGTTCTAAGGGAAAAATTGAAGAACAGACTTTCTGGAGCCAGAAAGAGTTTAACCTTGTTTAACCGGCGCTGCCCGATGCTGCTCTAGTGGCAACTCCGTGCTAAATCGCGCTAAAGCACGTTAAAGCGTGCTTGATAGCAGGGGCTGGAAAGAAGCAGGAATAGACCCAAAAGGTCTATATACATACACACACACACACACACATATACATATATATATATATATACATATATATATATATATATATATATATATATATATATATATATATATATATATATATATATATATATATATATATATATATATATATATATATATATATATATATATATATACACATACACACACACACACACACATTACTACAGTTGTAGAAGATCTTACAATAACAGCAGATGCTCTAATGATCAGTGGTGCAGTATTCTTAACACACAGGGCTACCACCACTGCTGTTAGGCTGGGGGCTCAAAGCTTTACCTTCCCAGTATCGTATGTCTCGTGTGACCTCACTGTAGGGGTCACAACTGTAGGGATATACAGGTGGATGTAATAACCATAATTCCTCAAACTATCTGCAAGCCAGCTGCCTGAAGACCCCTGAGACAGAGACTGGCAGCTAGGGGAGGCACAGTATGATGTGGTAAGGTTTCCCATGGGTTAGGAACTGAGGAAGACAGAGAGAGAAATTAAGGAGAAAATAAGTATACAGGGGAAGGAATACTGCAACAGTGATCAACAGGATATCTATTGTTATAGTAAGTTTTTACGCAACTGTACTATGTCCTAACCAAAATCAGTGTTGCAGTATTCCTAACACGTGAAGGGAAGTAAGGGTGGTTGGTTAAAAGGCAGTAGAATTCTCGGGGAGGCCAGGCAGTACTAGTGAAGGCAGATCTGGACCTTGAAGAGACATCAATCCTCTAATGTTTAAAGTGCATACAGTTGACAAGCTGGCAGCCTGGTATCCACTCCTTTGTAGAAAGCTCCAGAGGATGAGTCTGCTCTGGTACATTGAGCTCAAGGGCATGAGGGCAAGGACATGCAATGAAGAGAGTAACAAAAGGAGATGAACTAAGAGATCCAGCTTGCAACGGTTTGCTTGGATACTGGTTGGCCCAACTTAGAGTCCATAAAAGAAAAACAGTTGCTTGGATTTTCAAATGGAATTTGTTTTATCTGTTCAGAATCTTAGCTGTCTGAGTATTCAGAGAATGCCATTTGGTTTTTACCCTCCCCAATTCTGTGGGATGGGAAAGAAGGTAGGTAGGTTTATGGCCTGACTGAGAAACTTGGCTTCTTAGTGAACCTTAATAACATCTTCAGAAAAATGGTGCCTGTAGGGAATTAGAACTCGATCATCCACAAAAAAGAAGTTATGTCTTACCATTACGTTCCATCCCAGTTGCTGATCTTCTTCCAGTCATCACTTAAGGGTTTGGTTCCGAGCCCTCGGAAACGACTTTGCCTTAAACCAAGCTTGCGTGCACCAAAAACTCTCGAGCTAAGCTGCTACCCACAATGCCCTTTACACATTTACCTCAGATCGAGTTTGCATGCAACATAAAGAAGAAGAAATAAGTCAGAGGCCATATCTGCTCAGAAACCCTAATACACCGCAAATACCCAGAAGATCCACCAGGAACCTTTGGAGGGGGTCGGTGGGAGGGTGTGATGACTGGAAGATCATCAACAACTCGGATGGAACGTTATGGTAAGACATAACTTCTTTATCTGAAGTTGTTAATCTTCTTCCTATTCATCACTGATGGGACCAAGTCCCCAGCTACTTGGAGAACCTGGGTGGCCCTTATGGAAGAACATTCCTGAGAACCATTGAATCAAAGGCCGCTCTTCCCCTGGAGATCAGATCCAATTTGTAATGTTAGATAAAGGTGTGGGGCTTAGCCCAAATGGCAGCTACACAAATGTCATCCATGGAGGCCCTAGAGTGGAAGGCAACAGATGCTGCAACAGCCCTAGTTGAGTGAGCTTTGTTTTGGCCAGGCTTAGGTCCCTCCGTAAGTGAATATGTAAAGGCAATGCAATCCCTGAGCCATTTAGACGCATTAACTTTCAATACTGCGCCTCCCATTCTAGGGCCCGCAAAGGAGATGAAAAACTGGTCCAACTTGTAAAAGGATTTTGTTCTGTCCAGACAGAATTGTAATTGTCTATGAACATCCAAGGACTGTAGGCAGTATTCTCCCTTGTTAGACAAATTTGGGAAGAACACAGGGAGCTCAATGGACTGGTTAATCGAAAAGTCAGAAACCACTTTGGGGAGAAAGTATGGGTTAGTACGAAGTTGTACTCTGTCCTTATGAAAGATCAGGTAAGGGCTCTTGATACATAATGCTTGTAATTCAGAAATTCGTCTGGCGGAGGTTATAGCCACCAGAAATTAGATCACATGTCACGGCCAGCCCAAAAGGGGGCAGAGAAAGAAAGAACCCAGGACAGATTCCTTGCCTCCACCGGCTGCCTGATGGGAGGCCTGCTGTGGAAAATACCCTTGAGTTGAGAAAACTCTTGCAAAGGTGAGAGGAAATAAGCGGGACTCCATCTGACCCGTTATGGAAGTTGGAAACAGCTGCTAGATGGACTCGAATGGTGGAAGCTGAGGCCCCACTGTCGAACAGTACAGCCAGATAATGAAGAATAGTAACTATGGGGGCTGAGAACGAGTCTAGCTTCTGATTATGTGACCAAATAGAGAATTTTTTCCATTTGTCCCTGTAAAGATTCCTGGTGGATGGTTTATGAGAGGCCAAGATAAAGTACAGTTGTGTACATGAACCATAAATGTAGATGTTCAAGTGTATTCACTATTGCAGTCATTACATTTGGGTAATCATGCTGGCAGGTTGCCCTCAGTCGGCCTGAATTCCAAAGTCTTGGGTCCTGCATCGGCTGTCGTCACCCCTTCCCTAATGTCAGGTCAAAAGAAGCAACCAACGCCATTTTCTTTAGTATTTCTTGCCCCGGATGTCAGGTGCCCACTAAAAGGGTAGCCAAAATTTATATCTATATATAAAATTACATGCAGCAATATAAACTTTTACCTTCATCCACAAGCAAATACACCACATAGATTGTATAAATCAGAGAAGGAAAGATAGGTTCCATCAGAAGAAAAGGGGGAATGGCGGGTGGGTAACCTGGACTGCAACAGTGAATACACTTGAACACCTACATTTATTGTATGTGTACACAAAGTACAGTTGTGTACCTACCATAAATGTAGATGTTCGTGTGTATTCACTGTTGCAGTCAATACACTTGGGTTTTCCTGCTGGCAGGCTACCTGCATTCAGCCTGAATTCCAAAGTCCTGGTCCGACATCGGTTGCTGTCGCCTCTTCTCTGATGTCAGTGCGCCAGGGGTATATAAGATGCAGCCGACGACATTTTCTTCAGTTTTTCTTGCCCCAGATGTCAGGTGCCCCCAAAAGGGTAGGTTAAAAATATTCCTTATAAAAAGCATGCACTAAAATAAACATTACCTTCATCTACAAGCAAATACACCACATAGGTTGTACAGAATAGAGAAGTACAGATAAGTCCCAGCAAAGAAAGGGGGATGGGTAGGTGGGTAACCTGGACTGCAACAGTGAATACACTCGAACATCTACATTTATGGTAGGTACACAACTGTACTATATTCATCGTGTTTCACTGTTGCAGTCATTACACTTGGGTTGAATCCCAAAGCTGAGGTTGGGCGGCTGGGTCTAAATAGAATTAGGAGTGGCTATGAGGCCCTGCAGAACTGCAGTGGCAAAGCCTGCTCTGGATTTAGAGTAAAAAGGTAAGTGGTAGTGCTTAGTAAAAGTGTGCACTGAAGTCCAAGTTGCAGCCTCCAAAATATCCTTGGTTGGTACTCCTCTGAGGAAGGCTGCTGAGGTGGCTGCTGCCCTGGTCGAATGTGGTCTAATGCCCTTAGGCACTGACTTGCCATGTTGTGAATAGCAGAAACGAATGCAGTGTCCTATCCAATTTGAAATAGTCTGCTTTGAGATAGCGTTTCCTTGTGATCCTGCAGTATATGCCACTAAAAGTTGCTCAGTCTTTCTGAAAGCTTTAGTTTTGAACAAGTAGAAGCGTAGCTGTCTGTGTATGTCCAAAGAATGCAGAAGTCTCTCCCCTTTATTCTGTGGGTTTGGGTAAAAAGTAGGCAAATGAATGGTTTGGTTAAGAGCCACACTGGACACTACCTTAGGCATAAATGTTGGGTTTGTCCTTAGAGAAACCCTGTCCTGATGGAAGATAATAAAAGGTTCCACAGCCATTAATGCCTGCAACTCTGAGACTCTTCTTGCTGAAGTTATTGCTAGGTGCAGAGCTGTTTTCCATGATAAGAATTTTATCTCAGCTGTATTGGCTGGCTCAAAAGGAGGCAGTGTGAGTTTTTCCAAGACAAAATTGAGGTCCCATGCAGGTATTTATGCTCTCCTTGGAGGTCTTATGTTTTTGGCCCCTCTGAGGTACTGCCTAAGCGATGGATGTGAAAAAATAGGTGGGTCTGTATTGTAATGAGCTGAAATGGCAGAGGCATGGATCTTAATTGATGAGAAGGACAGGCCTTTGTCCAGCATCTCAGTTAGGCATTGTAAAATCTGAGGGATATTTGGTACAAGCATGTCAATTCCTTGTGCCTGGTTCCAAGCACAGAATCTCTTCCATTTTTCTGCATAAGATTTTCTGGTGCTGGGCCTCCTGGCCTCCAAAATAACATCCATAACCGCTTTAGAGAGAGGTGTATTCGGAATGGTTACACTATCAGCCATGCAGCTAGATTTAGGGTTCTGAGCTGGCTGTGCAGGATCGGATTGTTTTGTTGGGTCAGTAAATGAGGAATTTGAGGCAATGTAAGAGTTGGTGAATTAGGATGCATTTGGATTAAAAGTTTCTGCCTAGAGCCTTGGACGTGGTTCCTTTTGTTTCTTACTAGTTTTGTACCCAGTGGGTATTTTTCTTTTTGTGGCATTGGAATTTGAGGCAATGTCCAGGCTGGACCTGGAGACAAGCTCCTTAGGATTGGGTACCAGTGCTGGCATGGCCAATCCGGGGCAATCAGTATCATTTGTGGCTTCTCTTGTCTGACCTTGAGGAGTGCCTTGGGGAGGAGAGGTAGTGGAGGAAAGGCATATACTGTAAGGTTGTTCCAGCTGGATGACAAAGCATCCACTTTCCATGCTTGTTTCTGATAAGTCCTTGTGCAGAATCTCTGTAGTTGGCAGTTGTGAGGGGAAGCAAATAGATGTATGTCTGGGCATCCCCATTTCCTTGTTATGTTGAAGATTTGTGGATCTAGTTTCCACTTGTGAGGATCCATGTGGTTTCTGCTTAGTTCGTCTGCCAGAGCATTTGTTTTTCCTGGGAGGAATTGTGCTTGCAGGTATACTTGGTAAGTTAATGCTGTGTTCCACAAAATCATGGCTTGTCTGCAGAGGGGGTAAGAATGTGTACCTCCCTGCATTGTTTATGTACCACATGACTGTAGTATTGTCCATCTTTATCAGCAGCTGTCTTGGATGAAGTAGGTCCTTGAAGGCTGTCAGGGCATTTTGTACAGCTAGCATCTTTTTGATTGATGTGAAGATGCCTTTGGCTTGCGGGCCATGTGCCCTGAATACATTTTCCTGCCATGTGGGCCCCCCAGGCATAATGTGATGCATCTGTTGTTAGTGTTTGCCTGGCTGTGGGTAAAGTGAATGGCTGTCCCTTGTTGTGGTGACAGGCCTGTGCCCACCATTGTAACTCCTGTTGCAGGCAGGGAATGAGTGAAATTAATGATTCCAGGCTGTGACAATGTTGAGTCCAAACACTTTTTAGATACCACTGTAGCTTCCTCATATGCAGTCTTGCATATGGAATTAGTAGAATGCAGGATGCCATGAAGCCCAGAGCCTGCAGAATTTTTCTTGCAGATAACTGGGTCTTTGTTGCCATGCTTTCGAAGTAAGAAGTCAGTTGCCTTTGTTTGTCTGGCGTGAGATAAGCCATCTGGGCAGTTGTATTTAAGCTTGCACCCTAGGAATATTATCTCTTGAGAGGGTACTAGTTTTGATTTCTTTTCGTTTACTGTGTACCCTAGGCAAATTAGTAATCTTTTTACAAACGCCAGATGCTTCAGTAGAATGTCTTTGGTCTCTGCTTGAATAAGGCAGTCGTCCAAGTAGGGATATATTTGAATTCCTCTGTCTGCAAAATGCAATTACTGGTGCCAGGCATTTTGTGAAGACCCCGGGCGCAGTAGATAAGCCAAAGGGCAATGCAGAGAATTGGTAGTGCATTGAGTCAGCTATGAATCTGAGGAATCTTCTGCAAGACTGTCTGATTGGGACATGCAGGTATGCCTCTGAGGTCCAAAGTCACAAGCCAAGCTTTCTTGCCCAGCATGGGCAGAAGCTGCTACAGAGTCAACACTTTGAATTTTGGAACATCCAGAAAAGTATTTAGAATAGACAGGTCAAGAATTGGTCTCCAGGCTTTGTCCTTTCTTGGTACTAAGAAAAGTCTTGGGCAAAATCCTTGTCCCTGCTCTTGTTGTGGCACTGGCTGAATAGCCCTCAATCATGAGAGATGAAAGTTGTTTTTGTGCCTCTGCCCATTGATTGTGTGGCAGGTCTGGCATACCTTTTGCATTTGGAAGGGTGTGAAAATGGAACCTGTAGCCCTGAGAGACTATATTTAATACCCATTTGTCCTGGGTGATCATGTGCCAATTTTGTGCAAAAAGTGCTAGCTTTCCCCCTAAGGCTGCTGCCAAAAGATAAGTGCTTGGCATTGGCAGAGGGAAGTCATTGGGACTGTTTCCTATATGGCTGTGATTTGTCTTCTCCGCTTTTGGAGGTAGAAGCACCCCATTGTTTGGGCCTGTATGAGCTCTGGGGCTGTTGTCTGCCTCTAGGGCCGTCTGTATCTGCCTCTTTGTGGCCTGTCTGACACTGGAAAGGATCAATTCCTAGAAGGCCAGTTCCTGCTAAATCTGGATGGCTGTACCTGTAAGCAATCCTTTACTGTCTGCATAGATTTAGCTTTATCCTCCATTTTCTTTAACACCAAAGTATCAAGCTGTAATGGAGCAGCCAATAATTTTGCTTTAACATGATCAGGCAGATTTTGTTCCTTTAACCAAGCATGCCTTCTAATGACAGAACCTATAACAGCGGCCCTGCAAGAGGCCTCCAGTGAATCAAAACCACATTGCAAAGTATGCTTTCCCACTTGTTCAGCTGCATGCAATAAATCCTGCATTTCCTTGTTCTGAGAACATTAAGAATTTGTCAACATTTTCTGTTTTAGTAATGACATTAAGTATTGCTGACATTAAGTATTGCTGATATTTAAGCATATGAAACTGACAGTTTAAAGCCCTTACAGCCAAGGTAGCAGAAGTGTAAACTTTTTTCCCCCATCTGTCCAGTGCTCTTGAATCTCTATCTGAGGGGACAGGGTTTTTTGCAGTAGAGGCCTTGACCCCTTTGGGACCCTGAGATATAGTTTCTGGGGCAGCAGCCGGGTTTTTATATAGAAATTTATAAGAATCTGGAACGCTGTAGTATCGGTCTGGCTTAACAGATGCAGGAGGTAAAGAGACGGGAGACAGTCCGGACTCTGAAAATACATCATCTACAATGTCTAGAACAGGTGGAATAGCAAGAGGTCTGTGCTGAGGTAGTAGAAGAAAGTCTCTGAGCCTTATCTTAGATTCTGAGTAATCGTGGCTCTCCCAGTGGAAATGCTCCCTCATGGTATGCAGGGTTTCCCCAAAGGAATAATCCTCAGGAGGAGAAGCTGAAGGAATAGATTCTTCAGCATCAGAATCCTCATAGGGAGGAATAGAGTATCCCTGTTCTGAAGAGGAGTCAGAGGAAACGGAAACCTGATCAGAGGAATCATATTCATGGTCTTGCCTAGGCCTCTTATCAGGAGGGGGATGGGAACCCCTGATCAAAGTAATTAGGTCTTCGGCCATTTTGAGCATCTGTTTCTTAGGCATGGAAGTCTGTCCTGGAGAATGTTGTACTTGTTTCCTTGTCTTTAAAGCTGTTTTAGTCTTTGTCTTGGATGCTGAAGTTGGCTTGATATAAAGCTGTGTAGGTCTGAAAACACCCTCAGAAGCCGATATCTGCTCAGCGGCTCCGGACCCATCTGAGGGATTAGTTTCCAAAGGCCCAATACCTTGAGTATCCAGAGGCCTAGTTGTCTCCACGTGGGAGTCGGAGGCGGCCTGTGGCTCTGAGGTAGTGGGTGTCAGGGGCTGCGAAAGTGCCTCACTGAGAAACGGCGAACTGGCGAATGGCCTAGAAGAGGCTTCGCCGTCCGTTTTGGACCTCGGATGCCTGTCCTTTTCTTTTTCCTTGTGCTTTTTATGAACTCCGGTCGTCGGCTGTTCCGACGGCATTATACAGTTAAATCTTCGGCCAAAGTAATAAAATGCAAAATCTTACCAACGCTTAATAGTGCGTTGGTTAAATCTAGCACAAAACCGACAACTAGCAACGTTGTGGTCAGGGCCTAGACAAGGAATACAGTAAGAATGAAAATCCTTATGAGGTATTTGCTTCCCACAAGAAACACAATTGTTAACTTTTTCTGACATCGGTCTGGAGCAAGAAAAAAGTTTCCCCAATGGGGTACTTAGCTTTATTGAAGACTTCGGATCTGAAATTCAATTTTAAAAATCTCAGGAGTCGGCCGACCGGCACTTGCGAACTGCTTTTGCTTCGGGCACCGCATGGCAAGAAAGACTGAATAAAATGGCGTCGGCTTCATCTTATATACCCCTGACGCACTGACGTCAGGGAAGAGGCGACAACAACTGACGCCGGACCTGGACTTTGGAATTCAGGCCGACTGCGGGTAGCCTGTCAGCAGGATAACCCAAGTGTAATGACTGCAACAGTGAAACACGATGAACATCTGTACTATGTTCTTCGTGTTTCACTGTTGCAGTCATTACATTTGGGTAGATTCCCAAAGCTATGGTTGGGAGGCTGGAGCTAAACAGCATTAGGAGTGGCTATGAGATCCTGCAGAACTGCAGTGGCAAAGCCTGCCCTGGATTTAGAGTAGAGTGGCAGATGATAGTGCTTTGTAAAGGTGTGCACTGAACTCCAAGTAGCTGCCTCTAAAATGTCCTTGGTTGGTACTCCCCTGAGAAAGGCTGTTGAAGTGGCTGCCGCTCTGGTGGAATACGGCCTAATGCCCTTAAGCACTGGCTTGCCATGGTATAAGTAGCAGAAACGAATGCAGTGGCCTATCCACTTTGAAATAGTCTGCTTTGAGATGGCCTTTCCTTGTGATCCTGCAGCATATGCCACTAGTAATTGCTCTGTCTTTCTGAAACCTTTGGTTCTGTCCAAGTAGAATCTAAGCTGTCTGTGTACGTCCAAAGAATGCAGAATTCTTTCCCCCTTGTTCTGTGGATTTGGATAAAAAGTTGGCAGATGAATGGTTTGGTTAAGAGCCACACTGGACACCACTTTAGGCATAAATGTTGGGTTTGTCCTCAGGGAGACCCTGTCCGGATAAAAAGTGATGAAAGGTTCCACAGCCATGAGTGCCTGTAGCTCTGAAACTCATCTTGCAGAAGTTATTTCTAGGAGCAGAGCTGTTTTCCAAGATAAAAACTTTATAACAGCAGTAGCAGCTGGCTCAAAAGGAGGCAGGGTGAGTTTTTCCAAGACATAGTTGAGGTCCCATGCAGGCATTGGTGATCTCCTTGGAGGCCTTAAATTTTTGGCTCCTCTGAGGTACTGTTTTAATAAGGGATGAGAAAAGATTGGTGGCTCTGCATTGTAATGAGCCGAAATGGCAGAGGCATGAATTTTAATAGATGAGAAAGATAGGTCTTTGTCCAGCATCTCAGTTAAGTATTGTAAAATCGGAGGAATATTTGGTACAGCTGTATCTGTTCCTTGTGCCTGGTTCCAAGCACAGAATCTCTTCCATTTTCCAGCATATGATTTTCTAGTACTAAGCCTTATGGCTTCCAAAATGACATCCATCACCACTTTGCTGAGAGGTGTGTTTTGTATGACTACATTATCCGCCATGCTGCCAGGTTTAAAGTCCTGAGCTGGCTGTGCAGGATCTGATTGTTTTGTTGGACAGTAGATGCGGTACTTGAGGTAAGGTCCAAGCTGGGCAGTGAGACAAGCTTCTTTATATTGGGTGCCAGTGCTGGCGTGGCCAGTCTGGTGCAATCAGTATCATCTTTGGCTTCTCCTGTCTGACCTTTAGGAGTACATTGGGGAGGAGAGGCAGAGGGGGAAAGGCATATACTGATAGGTTTTTCCAGTTGAAGGATAGGGCGTCCACTTTCCATGCTTGTCTGTGATAAATCCTTGTGCAGAATCTTTTTAGTTGTGAGGAGAGGCAAATAGATGTATGTCCGGGCATCCCAATTTCCTTGTTATCATGCTGAAGACCTGCGGAAACAGCTGCCACTCGTGGGGATCCATGAGATTTCTGCTTAGATTGTCTGCCAGACTATTTTTCCTTCCTGGCAGGAATTGTGCCTGCAGATGTACTTGGTAAGTCAATGCTGTGTCCCACAAAGTCATGGCTAGTCTGCAAAGGGGGTAAGAATGGGCCCCCCCCTGCTTGTTTATATACCACATGACCGTGGTGTTGTCTGTCTTTATCAGTAGTTGTCCTGGATAAAGTAAGTCTTTGAAGGCTGTCAGGGCATTTTGTACAGCTAGCATCTCTTTTTGATTGATATGTAGATGCATTTGGTTTGAGGTCTATGTTCCCTGAATGCATCTTCCTGCCATATGGGCCATCCAGGCATAATCTGATGCATCCGTTGTTAGCGTCTGCCTGGCTGGGGGGTAATGTGAATGGCTGTCCCTTGTTTTGGTGACGAGCCTTTGCCCACCATCGAAACTCCTGTTGCAGGCAGGGAATGAGAGTAATTATAGTTTCCAGGCTGTGGCAATGTTGAGTCCAAACACTTTTTAGGTACCATTGAAGTTTCCTCATATACAGTCTTGCATATGGAATGAGTAGGATGCAGGATATCATGAAGCCCAAAGCCTGCAGAATTTTTCTTGCAGATAACTGGGCCTTTGTTGCTAACATTCCGAAATAGCTAGTCAGTTGCCTTTGTTTGTCTGGCGTGAGATAAGCCATCTGGGCAGATGTATTTAAGCTTGCACCCAGGAATATTATCTCTTGAGAGGGTACTAATTTTGATTTCTTTTCATTAACTGTGTACCCTAGGCATGTTAGAAGTTTTTTTCACAAATGCCAGATGCTGTAGAAGGATGTCCTTGTTCTCTGCTTGAATTAGACAGTCGTCCAAGTAAGGATATATTTGTATTCTTCTTTGTCTGCAGAATGCAATTACTGGTGCCAGGCACTTTGTAAAGACCCTGGGCGCAGTAGATAAGCCAAAGGGCAGTGCAGAGAAATGGTAATGCATTGAGCCCACCATGAATCTGAGGTATCTTCTGCATATTTGTCTGACTGGGACATGCAGGTATGCCTCTTTTAGGTCTAAAGTTACAAGCCAAGCGTTCTTGCCCAGCATGGGCAGAAGCTGCTGCAAAGTCAATATTTTGGATTTTGGTATATCCAGGAATGTGTTCAGAATCGATAGGTCCAGTATTGGTCTCCAGGCCTTGTCCTTTCTGGGTACCAAGAACAGTCTTGAGTAAAATCCTTGTCCCCTCTCTTGCTCTGGTACTTATTGCATGGCCCTCATGTCCATGAGGGATGAGACTTGTTTTTGTGCCTCTGCCCATTGATTTTTTGGCAGATCTGGCCAGTCATTTGCCTTTGGCAGAGTATGGAAATGGAACTTCTAGCCTTGTGACACGATATTTAGAACCCACTTGTCCTGGGTTATAATGTGCCAATTTTGAGAAAAAAAGTGCTAATTTTCCCCCTAACGGTGCTGCCAGGAAATAAGTGCTTGGTGCAGGCAGGGGGAAGTCATTGGGACTGTTTCCCTGTAAGATTGTGATTTGTCTTCTCCACTTTTGGATGTAGAAGCACCCCATTGCTTTGACCTGTATGAACCTTGTGCCTGGGATCTGCCTCTAGGGCATCTGGGTCTGCCCCTTTGAGGTCTGTCTGACACAGGAAAGGACCAATTCTTTGTTGGCCAGTGTCTACTAAACCTTGGTGGCTGTACTTGTAAGAAATCTTTGACTGTTTGCATAGATTTAGCCTTGTCCTCCATTTTCTTTAACACCTCTTCTGCCTTAACACCAAAGTATCGTGCTGTAAAGGTTCATCTAATAATTTAACTTTAGCATGATCAGGCAGATTTTGTTCCTTTAACCAAGCATGCCTTCTAATTACAGAACCTGTAACTACGACCCTGCAGGAGGCCTCTAAGAATTAAAACCACATTGCAAAGCATGCTTTCCAACTTGTTCAGCTGCTTGCAATATATCCTGCATTTCCTTGTTTTCTGCACATTCAGAGTTTAACATTTAATGTTTAAGCAATACCATGACATGTTGTTGATATTTGAGCATATGAAACTGACAGTTTAAGGCCCTTATAGCCAAGGTAGCAGATGTGTAAACCTTTTTTCCCCATCTATCCAGTGCCCTAGAATCCCTGTCAGAAGGGGTAGGGTTTTTTGCAGCGGAAGCCTTAACTCCCATGGGACCCTGAGAAATAGTTTCTGGGTCTGCAGCAGGGTTTTTAAAAAAGGAATTTATGTGAGTCAGGAACCCTGTAATATCTGTCAGGCTTAACAGGGGCTGGAGGTAAGGAGTCAGGTGTAAGCCTAGACTCCGTAAACACATCATCTACAATATCCAACATAGGAGGGATGGCTAGTGGCTTGTGCTATGGTAGTAACAGGAAATCCCTGAGTCGCTTTTTAGATTCAGAAAAATCTTGGCTCTCCCAGTGGAAATGCTCCCTCATGGCATGTAAGGTTTCCCCAAAAGAATAGTCCTTAGGAGGAGAAGCTGAAGGAATGGATTCTTCAGCATCAGAATCCTCAAAGGGGGGAAAAGAATATTCCTGATCAGAAAACGAATCAGAAGAAATGGAAACCTGATCTGAAGATTCATAGTCAGTCTCTTGCCTAGGCCTCTTATCAGGAGGGGGATGGGAACCCCTGATCAAGGTAATCAAGTCTTCGGCCATTTTGAGCATGGAAACTTGCCCATGTGGCTCTTGAGTTTGCTTCTTTGTCTTTGAAGGTGCTTTAGTCTTTGCCTTTGAAGTCGGTTTAATGTATAGATGTTTGGGTCTGAATACACCTCAGAAGCCGGTGCCTGCTCAACGGCTCAGGACCCATCTGAAGGATTAGCATCCAAGGGTCTAATACCTTGAGTTTCCAGCGGCATGGCCGACTCCACGTGGGATTCGGTAGCAGCCTGTGACTCTAAAAGTAGTGGTCATCAGGGGCTGCGAAAGCGCCTCACTGAGAACCGGCGACTAGCTTAGAAGAAGCTTTGTCGTCGGTTTTGGGCCTCGGCTGTCTTTCATTTTCTTTTTCTTTGCGTTTTTTGTAAATTCCGGTAGTCGGATGGCTTTCTGACGACATTTCTGGATAATTAAATCTGGGTCCAAAGTAGTTTAAAGCAAAAGCATACTGACGCTTAACAGTGCATTGGTTAAATCTAGCACAAAACACAACCCAGAAAGTTATGATCAGGGCCTAGGCAAGGAATACAGTAAGAATGAAAATCCTTATGAGGTATTTGCTTCCCACAAGAAATACAATTATTAACTTTTTCTGACATCGGTTCTGGAGCAAGAAAAAAGTTTCCCCAACGGGGTACTTAGCTTTATAGAAGACTTCGGATCTAAAATTCAAACTCGAAAATCTCAGGAGTCGGCCGACCGGCACTTGCAAACTGCTTCTGCTTCGGGCACCGTGCGGCAAGAAAGACTAAAGAAAATGGCGTCGGCTGCTTCTTTTATACCCCTGATGACCTGACGTCAGGGAAGGGGTGACAACAGCCGACGCAGGAACCAAGACTTTGGAATTCAGGCCGGCTGAGGGCAACCTGCCAGCAGAATTACCCAAATGTACTGACTGCAACAGTGAAACACGAAGAACATTATCACGTAAAGGTGAAGAGAGGGTTTCCTGCCTGGCAACTAATGGAAGTAGAGAAACCAAGCTGTCAACTTGAAAGTGGACAGATTCGGGGGAGTCAGCCCTTGTGGGTGAGACAGGAGATCCTGACGAGTGGCTAGGAAACAAGGAGGTTGTAACAGATAAGGTCGAAGGAAGGGAAACCACACTTGACAAGGCCAGAATGGGGCAATGAGGATCACTTTGCTTCTCAACTGAACAGCTTTCCTTAGAACGAGTGGGATCAGAGGAATCGGAGGGTAAGCATAATGGAGACCCGTGGGCCAATCATGAATCAAAGCTGCTGCATTTTGCGTTTGAGGAGGAGGTGAAAAGGTCACAGCATGGCTGGCCCCAAAGGCTGAAAGTTTCCACCGCCACACTCTGGTTGAGAGACTACTCCTGAGGATGGAGAATGCATCTGCTCAGCCTGTCCGCAATCACGTTGGAGCTCCCCGGGATATGAGTTGCGATCAGAAAGCGGTTGGAAGTTATTGCCCACTGCCAGATTCTCATGGCTTAGTGACACAGAGGGTAGGATTTGGTTCCTCCTTGTTTGTTTATGTACCAGACCATGGACATGTTATCTGACTGGACAGCAATCGTTCCAGACAGAAGGAGCGGATGAAAAGCTTGCAATGCCAACAGCACTGCTCTTAATGCCAGGACATTGATATGCAAGTTGACCTCTACATCGGACCATGTGCCTTGAACGGACTTTCCCTGGAAGTGCCCCCACCCCCCACCCCATCAGGGAAGCATCCGTGGTCACCATGGCGCTGGGCTGGGGAGACTGAAAGGGACTACACCAAAGATTTTCGTCTGTACTCATCCACCAGAAGTGATCTAGTTTGCAAGTTTTGATGATGAGAATCTGTGAGCTCAGAGGGTGAAGAATGGGTATCCACTGGGCACGAAGGAGCTATTGTAGTAATCTCATGTGCAGTCTGGCTAAGGGAACAATAGGGATGGCTGCAGCCATAGACCCCCAAGGCTTGGAGAACTTCCCTTGCAGACACCTTTCTTCCACAGAGTATCGCTTGAACTTGTGCCCTTAGTCTCTGAAGCCTGCGAAGAGGAATTGAGATTAGACTTGACTGGGTGTTGAATATTGCCCCTATGAATTCCAGTTGTTGCGAGGGTTTAAGGTTGGATTTCTCCCAATGTATGGTGATGCCCAGTGACTCCGCTAGAACCAGCGTGTAGCGGAGGGCCCTGACCAGAAGATGCTTGGTGAGGGCAGAGAGGAGCCAATAGTCTAGGTACGGAAACACCTGGAACCCCTAAAGTCTCAGATGAGCTGTTACCACTGAAAGACATTTCATGAACACTCTAGAGGCCGTCGAGAGACAAAGGCAGGGCTCTGAATTGGTAGTGATTGGCTCCCAACTGGAAGCGAAAGAGGCTCTTGGAGTGCTTGTCCATCTTGATATGGTAATACGCATCCCGGAGATCTAATGAGCACATGCCCACATCCTCCCGCAGAAAGCGAAGGATGGTTTGAATCGTGACCATGCGGAATTTGGTCTGAACTACCGATTTATTTAGTTGGCTGAGATCCAGAATGGGCCTCCATCCCCCCTGTTTTCCTTGGCACCAAAAAGAATCTTGAGTAGAACCCTGATCCGCACTGACCTGGGGGGAACCTGTTGGATGGCTCGTTTTTGACACAGCTTTCGTATTTCGGAAGCTGCCTCCTCCCTTTGACTGGGTGGAACATTGGGAAGGGATTTCGGAGGTCCTGAATAAGATATTAGGGGAATATGGTAGCCTCTGGTAATGATTCTCTGCAACCACTGATAGTTTGTAATGGAGAGCCAGGCAGCTTGGTGCAGAGAAAAACGTGCCCCGACTGCTTGAGGAAAGCAATCGGGCAGTCCCTCAGGAGTGCTGATACGGTCTACTCGAGAAGGACTCTCTGGAGCCCTGGTTCCAGGGACCCCCTCTGCCCTGAAAGGGGTGTCTTCCATTACTGGAAACCCCTCTGCCTCTGGAGGAGTCCTCACCATGTGCGTCTCAGAAAGGACCTTGAGACTTCTTGTGCCACATCTTCCCACTCCTCTGATTCCTGGACAAGAACGCTGAGGTTTGGAAAAGCATAGGCTAATGGCAGAAAATGTCTTCCCATCTTGCTCGCACCTGGCAAATGTATCCTTGACCTAAGCACCGAACAGAGCTGATGGTTCGATAGGGGCATTTTAAAAAGGAAGACTTGAAGGAGTCCGCGAGGTCATAAATGCGCATCCAAGCATGGCGTCTCATGACTACGCCTGCACCCGCAGCTCTAGCTGCTCCTTCAGTTGCATGTGACAGCAACCTCATGGATGAACTGGATATTGACTCTAGGGTGGCAAGATGGGAAGCAACTTTATCTCCTGCTCCATCCGATACTTGGCCCGCGAGGGTTCCGGAGAGTTCAGAGATAAGATCTCTCTGGAGGCTCGTAAAATGTGCCAAAAAGTTCAGAGACCTATCTGCAAAGGTCGCAGATGCAAAAACTCCAGTGCCCAGGACTCTCTGTTGGGCAGGTGAACAGTACGACTCTCTTCAGCAAGGTCCTTTTTCATGGCTGCTGCCACCACCATAGCGTCCACTGGCAAACCTCTAGACCAATGGGGTTGATTCTTTGGAGGGGAGAGTACCCTTGTCTGATCTCCTGGGGATGACCTCAACAGAGTCTGGGTTCTTCCATGCCCGCTGCACGATGAGCTTAACCAACTCATCAGCAGGGGGGGGGGGTTCCCAAGAAGTAGAGGTCCGAGAGCGAAAGGCCTGCAGGAATACAGATTCCTCCAAGGAAGGATTGGAGGGTTTCCAGTTACCCCTTTGTTTCAAGATTTCCATGATGTCTCCGAAGGAGACACTCTCAGG
This sequence comes from Protopterus annectens, assembly GCF_019279795.1. NCBI lineage: Eukaryota > Metazoa > Chordata > Ceratodontiformes > Protopteridae > Protopterus > Protopterus annectens. The sequence continues at coordinate 488,045,743 of NC_056738.1, read as the reverse complement.
GGGTGACCATGAGGATCCTTCCCCATCATCGTAGTCCATATCTTCCATGAGGGTCTCCTCTGGGGTGTCCACGTGTTTCCTCTTACATACCCATTTCCGTGGAGGTTCTTCGGTGGGAGCATCCGAAGAAGACTCAGAAAGGGAAATACCCTGGGCAGGGGTTTCCTGGGCCTTGTGCTCTCGGAGTCCTGGGGGGGTGGCCTTTGACAGCTGCGGCTCAGAAAGAACTGGGGGATTACCCAACATAGGAGGATTGCTAGAAGCAAGCACCCTCTCCATCACCCGGAAAGTGGGTCGGCCCAAAAAGAAGTGGGAGCCCGGAACCGAACAAAATAAAATTGAAACCGGGGTCACGCCCCGCTCCACATGGTCCACCTCCGGGGACGGAGCCTCAGGCAAACTTGGAACAGCAGTCACCCTCGGATCTGAAGTCAGGATCGACAACACAGTCTGAAACAATACCGGAACCGGAGGTTCCACCCCCCCCCCAAAGCATGAGATTGAGGGTGGGTTGGTTCCGACAGAACAGACACCCAAAGGGGCCTCACACACTGTCGTTGTCGGTGTCCAGGAAGGGGGTCCTCTAGAAAACGTTGGACATATGAGCCTTAGAACCGAAGGATCCAAGGGAGAAGAGCATGTAAGGGTCGCTGGCGTAATAGACCCAAAGCCTGGAGTGGGATAGGGTCTAGGCAAATTTGAAATTCCCCTGGTGGTCAGCAGCTGGTCAAAAAGGCGCATCACATCCAATTCTGAAAGTTTCCTGGTGGATCTCACTGATGCCCCTGAGGAGGAATCAGGTCGGTCCAAAAAGAGGCTACAGGCTTGTCCAGCAGACGAGTCCACAGTTGTCAAGTATCGGGTCCAAGGTTTATCACAGAAAGTACAGTTGTGTACCTACCATAAATGTAGATGTTCGAGTGTATTCACTGTTGCAGTCATTACACTTGGGTTATCTGCCGGCAGGATACCCCCGCAGTCAGCCTGAGTTCCAAAGTCTTGGTCTGGCGTCGGTTACTGTTGCCTCTTCCCTGACGTCAGTGCACCAGGGGTATAAAAGATGCAACCAACGCCATTTTCTTCAGTTTTTCTTGCCACAGATGTCAGGTGCCCCCAGATAGGAAGACTGGAAAAATAAAATTATGCCAAAAAGCATACATGAACTAATATAAACATTTCTTTCATCTACAAGCAAATACACCACACAGGTTGTATAGAGTTAGAAGTAAAGAGAAGTCCCAGAAAAGTAAAGGGGGATGGTGGGTGGGCAACCTGGACTGCAACAGTGAATACACTCGAACATCTACATTTATGGTAGGTACACAACTGTACTATGTTCATCGTGTTTCACTGTTGCAGTCATTACACTTGGGTTGAATCCCAAAGCTGAGGTTGGGCGGCTGGGTCTAAATAGAATTAGGAGTGGCTATGAGGCCCTGCAGAACTGCAGTGGCAAAGCCTGCTCTGGATTTAGAGTAAAGAGGTAAGTGGTAGTGCTTAGTAAAAGTGTGCACTGAAGTCCAAGTTGCAGCCTCCAAAATATCCTTGGTTGGTACTCCTCTGAGGAAGGCTGCTGAAGGGGCTGTTGCTCTGGTAAAATGTGGCCTAATGACCTTAGGCACTGATTTGCCATGTTGTGCATAACAGAAGTGGATGCAGTGTCCTATCCAATTTGAAATTGTCTGCTTTGTGATAGGTTTTCCTTGTGATCCTGAAGTATAGGCTGCAAACAGTTGCTCAGTTTTTCTGAAAGCTTTTGTTTTGTCCAGGTAGAATAGTAGCTGTCTGTATATATCCAAAGTGTGCAGAAGTCTCTCCCCTTTATTCTGGGGATTTGGGTAGAAAGTTGGTAAATGAATGGTTTGGTTCAGGGCCACATTGGAAACTACTTTTGGCATGAATGTTGGGTTTGTCCTGAGAGAAACCCTGTCCTGGTGAAAAATGATGAAAGGTTCCACAGCCATTAATGCCTGCAACTCTGATACTCTTCTTCCTGAAGTTACTGCTAGCAGCAGAGCAGTTTTCCATGATAAGAATTTTATATCAGTTGTGCTGGCTGGTTCAAAAGGAGGCAGTATGAGGTTTTTCTAAAACAAAATTGAGATCCCAAGTTGGTACTGGTGCTCTCCTTGGGGGTCTTATGTTTTTTGCCCCTCTGAGGTACTGTCTTAGTAGAGGATGTGAAAAAATAGGAGGTTCCATATTGTAATGAGCTGAAATGGCAGAGGCATGGATTTTAATTGATGAGAAAGATAGGCCTTTGTCCAGCATCTCAGTTAAGTATTGTAAAATCGGAGGTATATTTGGAACAAGTGGGTCGAGCCCTTTTGCCTGGTTCCAAGCACAGAATCTCTTCCATTTTTCTGCATAAGATTTCCTAGTGCTAGGCCTCACGGCTTCTAAAATGACATCCATAACAGCTTTAGAGAGAGGTGCAGTCTGAGTGGCTACATTATCTGCCATGCTGCCAGATTTAAGGTTCTGAGTTGACTGTGCAGAATCTGATTGTTTTGTTGAGTCAGAAGATGAGGAATTTGAGGTTAAGGCCAAGCTGGGCCCTGAGACAAGCTCTTTAGGATTGGGTACCAGTGCTGGCGTGGCCAGTCTGGGGCAATCAGAATAATTTTTGGCCTTTCTTGTCTGACTTTTAGGTGCACTTTAGTAAGAAGAGGCATTGGTGGGAAGGCATAGACTGTCAGAGCTTTCCAGCTGAATGATAGAGCATCCACTTTCCATGCTTGAGAGTGATAAGTTCTTGTGCAGAATTTCTGTAGTTGGCAATTGTGAGGGGAAGCAAAAAGATACATGTCTGGGCGTCCCCATTTCCTTGTTATCATGCTGAACACCTGTGGATTTAGTTTCCATTCGTGAGGGACAATGAGATTTCTGCTTAGTTCGTCTGCCAGCGTATTTTTTGTTCCTGGCAGGAATTGTGCCCTGTGTTCCACAAGGTCATGGCTTGCCTGCATAGGGGGTAGGAAAGTATGCCTCCTTGCTTGTTTATGTAACCACATAACTGTAGTATTGTCCGTCTTTATTAGTAGTTGTCCTGGATGTAGTAGGTCTTTGAAAGCTGTCAGGGCATTCTGTACTGCTAGCATCTCTTTCTGATTGATGTGAAGATGCATTTGTTCCTTGGGCCACATGCCCTAACTATATTTTCCTGCCACATGTGCCCCCCAGGCATAATCCGATGCATCCGTTGTTACTGTCTGCCTGGCTGCGGGTAATGTGAAAGGCTGTCCCTTGTTGGGGTGACAGGCCTGTGACCACAATCGAAACTCCTGTTGTAGGCAAGGAATTAAAGTTATGATTGTCTCCAGGCTGTGACAATGTTGAGTCCAAACACTTTTTAGATACCATTGTAGTTTCCTCATATGCAGTCTTGCATATGGAATTAGTAGAATGCAGAATGTCATGAAGCCCAGGGCCTGCAGAATTTTTCTTGCAGGGAGCTGGGTCTTTGTTGCCATCAGTTGAAAGTATTGAGTCAGTTGCCTTTGTTTGTCTGGCGTGATATAAGCCATCTGGGCAGTTGTATTTAAGCTTGCACCCAGGAATATTATTTCTTGAGAGGGCAATAGTTTTGATTTCTTTTCGTTTACTGTGTTCCCTAGGCAAATTGGTAATCTTTTTACAAATGCCAGATGCTTTAGTAGAACATCCTTGCTCTCTGCTTGAGTGAGGCAGTCGTCCAAGTAGGAAAATGCAATTACTGGTGCCAGGCATTTTGTGAAGACTATGGGCGCAGTAGATAAGCCAAAGGGCAGTGCAGAGAACTGGTAATGCATTGAGCCTACTATGAATTTGAGGTATCTTCTGCAAGTTTGTCTGATTGGGACATGCAGGTATGCCTCCTTGAGGTCCAAAGTAACTAGCCAAGCCTTCTTGCCCAGCGTTAGAAAAATGTGTAATAGTAATATGCATGCTTAGTGCATTCGAGGTTTAAAAGGGTTAATAAATTTATTCTGTTCACACTGCATGAATCTGCACAGCTATTAGAAACTTAACAAGAAGCATTTCATTTCTGCTAATGTCATGAAAATAATAAGAAGCATTTAATTTCTGCTAATGTCATGAAAATAACAAGAGACATTTAATTTCTGCTAATGTCATGAAACTTAAAGGGATATTCATTTCTGCTTATGCCATGAGAAAACATGCAGCTGCTAGAAGCTATTGATAAAGAAAACAATAGATGCTTGAAAGTTTAAACCGTAGTCAGCATTACTTGTACTAAAGCTAGAAATGTACATTGAATCTAGACAAAATGTAACATGTATTAGAACAGTACAACTGAAGAATTGAAAAGTTGAAATGGACTAAAATAAGCCCAAGGCCAGGTTGTTTTTCTCAAAATGTTTTGCAGAACAGCAGATAATTTAACTTGGTCAGCAATAAGTCTAGCAACATTTTCTGTAGAACATACAGAAAGCTGTGACTACATCAGCAACAGAATAGTAACATTTTCTGTGTGACAGGAAGAGAACTGTATAAGAATAACATAGTAATCACCAATAATTCAGACAAATCTTGTGCCTCTATGCTTTGTCTCCTTGCTGCAAGTAATAAAGGGTGCCTTGCTTGAACCTAACGTGAATTGGTCTTTGAAGTTTTTTCCTTTGACACCAGCATGGGTAGAAGCTGCTGTAGTGTTAACATTCTGAATTTTGGAACATCCAGGAAAGTATTTAGGATTGACAGGTCCAGTATTGGTCTCCAGGCTTTGTCCTTTCTGGGTACTAAGAAAAGTCTTGAGTAAAATCCTTGCCCCTGTTCTTGCTGTGGTACTCTTTGAATAGCTCCCATGTCCATGAGAGCAGCAATTTGTTTTTGCGCCTCTGCCCATTGGTTCTGTGGCAGGTCTGGCATACCTTTTGATTTTGGAAGTGTGCGAAAGTGGAACCTGTAACCTTGGGAGACAATATTCAGTACCCATTTGTCCTGGTGATTATGTGCCAGTTTTTTGAGAAAAGTGCTAGCTTTCCCCCTAGGGGTGCTGCCAAAAGGAAAGTGCTTGGCATCTGTAGAAGGAAGTCATTGGGACTGTTTCCTATAAGGTTGTGATTTGTCTTCCCCTCCTTTGGTGGCTGAAGCACCCCACTGTTTAGGTCTGTAGGAGCCTTGGGGCTGAGATCTGCCTCTTGGGCGTCTGCATCTGCCTCTTTGTGGCCTGTCTGACACTGGAAAGGACCAATTTTTTGAAGGCCAGTTTCTGCTAAACCTGGGTGATTGAACCTGTAAGAAATCCTTTACTGTCTGCATTGATTTTGCTTTATCCTCCATTTTCTTTAACAACTCTTCTGCCTTAACACCAAACAAAGTATCATGCTGTAGTGGAGCATTCAATAATTTAACTTTAACATGGTCAGGTAAACTTTGTTCTTTCAACCAAGCATGTCTTCGAATAACAGAGCCTGTAACTGCGGCTCTACAAGAAGCCTCTAATGAATCAAAACCACATTGTCAAGTATGCTTTCCCACTTGTTCAGCTGCATGCAATAAATCCTGCATTTCCTTACTGTCAGGACTTTCTGAGATTGAAACCATTTTCTGCTTTAACATTGACATGAGATACTGTTGATTTTTAAGCATGTGAAACTGGCAATTTAAAGCCCTTACAGCTAAAGTAGCAGAAGTGTAAACTTTTTCCCCCCATCTGTCCAGGGCTTTGGAATCTCTATCCGAGGGGACAGGATTTTTAGCAGTGGAAGCCTTAACCCCTTTAGGACCCTGAGAAATTGTTTCTGGATCTGCAGCAGGGATTTTGTAAAGAAATTTATGAGAGTTAGGGACCCTGTAGTACCTGTCTGGCTTGACTGGTGCTGGGGGTAAAGAATCAGGAGTCAGACTGGATAGAGAAAAAACATCAACAATATCAAGCACAGGGGGAATAGCCAGGGGCCTGTGCTGGGGCAATAAAAGAAAGTCTCTGAGCCTTTTCTTGAATTCTGAATAATCCTGGCTCTCCCAAAGGAAATGCTCCCTCATGGTGTGCAGGGTTTCACCAAAAGAATAACCCTCAAGCGGAAAGGCTGAAGATATAGACTCTTCTGCATCAGAGTCCTCATAGCGAGGGAGAGAATTATCCCTGGTCAGAAGAGGAATCAAAGGAAATGGAAACCTGGTCAGAGGAATCATAGTCAGTGTCTTGCCTAGGCCTTTTGTCACGAGGAGGATGGGAACCCCTGATTAAAGTAATTAGGTCTTCGGACATTTTAAGCATCTGTTTCTTTGGCATGGATGACTGTTCAGTAGAATGCTGTACTTGCTTCTTTGTCTTTAATGGTGTTTTGAACTTTGCCTTGGCTGCTGTAGTGGGCTTAACTGTAAGCTGTGAAGGTCTGAAAACGGCCTCAGAAGCCGATGCCTGCTCAGCAGCTTCGGACCCATCTGAGGGAATAGTTTCCATAGGCCCAATACCTTGAGTTTCCACAGGCCTCGGTGCCTCCAAATGGCTGTTGGATAGGGCCTGCGGCTCTGAGGTAGCAGGTGTCAGGGGCTGCGAAAGCGCCTCACTGAGAACCGGCGACTGGCCTAGAAGAGGCTTCGTCATCGGTTTTGGACCTCGGATGCCTGTCCTTTTCTTTGTCTTTACGTTTTTTATAAAATCCGGTCGTTGGTTGTTCTGACGGCATTATGTAATTAAACCTTCAGCCAAAATAATGTAAAGCGAAATCAAACCAACGTTTAATAGTGTGTTTGTTGAATCTGGCACAAAACCGACAACTAGTAATGTCGTAGTCAGGGCCTAGGCAAGGAATACAGTAAGAGTGAAAGTCCTTATGAGGTATTTGCTTTCCACAAGAAATACAATTATTAACTTTTACTGACATCCGTCTGGAGCAAAAAAAAGTTTCCCCAACGGGGTACTTAGCTTTACTGAAGACTACAGTTCTGAAACTCAATTTCGAAAATCTCAGGAGTTGGCCGACCGGCACTTGCGAACTGCTTTTGCTTCGGGCACCGCGCGGCAAGACTGAAGAAAATGGCGTTGGTTGCATCTTTTATACCCCTGGCGCACTGACGTCAGGGTAGAGGTGACAGCAACCGACACCGGACCAAGAATTTGGAACTCGGGCCGACTGTAGGTAGCCTGCCGGCGGATAACCCAAGTGTAATGACTGCAACAGTGAAACACGATGAACATCGGCACCAATTCCAATTTAGAAACCGGCAACAACGGTATGGTTGGAGCCGAGAATGGGCTCGGAGCCGAAGTCACAACAGGGGGTGGATGTCAAAAACGGCTCAGAAGTTGTCAGAACCGGCATCGGAGTGGAAATGGACGATGTCAGTGCCGAGACAGACAAACTGATTGGAACCGAGGTAGTAGATGGTGCCATAGCCATCGGTGCCAGGGTACACACCGAGGCGACCTCGGTAACCTTCGCTGGAGCCGAGCTCGGAACCAATATAGTCGGAACTGAGGAGACAATACGGTGCTCTGAGGAAGACTTTTGGGCCTTGTGCTTATGGCTTTTACCTCTGTTACCAGCCAGTGAAGAGGGGTCTGAGCGAGGACGTTTCTTGTCCACAGGAGGAGGGGATGAGACCTCAGTTGCAGAAATAGCCTCCGGAAAAGGCGAAGCAAGCAGGTCCTTCAAAATCAATTTATTCAGATGATCATTAAGTGTCCACTGACTGAAGCTAGTAGCACAAATATCACATGGGGTTCCGTCGACAAATGCCGAACCCCCAAACAGTACACACACTCTTCATGGAGGTCGCTATTCGGACGTTTACCACTGCAAGAAGAGCAGTGTTTAAACCCTGTAGTTCCCTTCTTCTCAGACATAACAGAACACAGACACACACCAAAGGGAAAGAGTGAGGAGAGTGGAGGAAATGAAGTAGAGAGAGGAAATACCAAATGGTAATAAGATACCACAAGGGTAGTAAGTTCAAAAATACCAACAATGGTAAGAAAGAGATACCTGTGGGTAGAGCTGAGAGATATCAAAAAACAAACTATAAATGGGAAAAAACTTTTACAAAAACTTGTAAATGTATAAGATAAATAACTTGGCTGGAGAGCTCGGTAAAATGCTACTATATGGCTGCGCTGCAAACGAGATCTGAGGTAACTGCGTAAAGGGCATTGTGGGTAGCAGCTTAGCTTGAGAGTTTTTGGCGCACGCAAGCTTGGTATAAGGCCGACTCGGTTCCGAGTGATGAATAGGAAGAAGATTAACAACTTCAGATGTTAGGTTTAGGAATGAAAGACTGTCACTCCACTGCGGTGGAGCAGTAACTCCTTCTGTTGTGTGATGAGATCTGCTTTGTGTGCCAGTTTGTGTAAATAGACCCTGGCTAGAAGACAAAAGAAAGGGACCCAATTCAGTGTCGGCCAAAAGGTAATCACTAATGAGAGTTTTTTTTTTTTCATGTCTTTACAACAGCTCTTAGAATGAGATGTACTGGAGGGAAGGCATACAGAAACTTCCCTGTCCACTCAAAATTGAAAGAATCTGTCTTCCAAGCTGAGAAACAAGGTTCCCTGCTATAAAATAGTGGAAGCAGTTTGCTGATCTTTGAAGAAGTCCCCCACTGGTGAAGAATGTACTGCAAAACCAGTCAGTTCAGGATCCATTCTTGGGAGACATCCAAGAACCTGCTTAAAGAGTCTGCCAACACATTGCCTGTGATGGGATGCATTTGACTAAAAGCAACATGTCTTTCTGGAAGGCAATTTTCAAGGCTTTCTGTGCCAATCTGCACAATTAAGATCTGGTCTCCCCTTGCTGCTTAAGTACGTTACTGTTTGGCTGCCTTTGAACACTCGAAGGGTACCTGGTTTCCAGAGATGTGAAAAGTCCTGAAGAGCTTGGATGAGGGCCCTCATTTCCTTCATGTTTGTGTGTTCCTTTAGCAGTACTGGTTGCCATTTGCACTATACTCGTTGGGTGCCTGCCCAGGCCTCCCATGCCCCATCCAAGGCAACTGTGTGTATTTCCTGAACTGGGGACTGGAGGAGTGAAGGGAAGCCTGGGCTGATTTCACCTGAACCTTAGGACTTCCCATTTGAAACAGGGAATAAGGGGAAATCACTGTGCACAGAGGGTGAGAATGCTGAGCACAAACTGTTTTTAGGTACCATTTGATTTTCTTCATATGCAGTCTGGCTAGTGGAAGCATTGAGATAATAACTGCCATGAAACCCAGAGCTCTTAGGATCTCCCTGGTTGAGCACTGGGTAAGGGAGGCAAGGTTTTGGAAGTAGTTTATAAGGTTCTGCATACCTTCTTTAGGTAAGTAGGCTTGCATTATTTGTGTGTCCAGCCTGCAACCCAGAAAAATTAGGTCCTGGGATGGCTGCAGGAAAGATTTTTTGTAGTTGATCATGAAATCCAACCAACAATGGAGAAGGATGGTGAAGTGGACATAGTATAGGAGATACATTTGTGGTGAAGTGGCTTGCATTAACAGGATGTCTAAGTAGGGAAAAATCTGAATTCCCTGGGTTCGGCACAAGATGATGACTGGTGTCAAGACACTGAGAACTCTTAGGGCAGTGGAAAGCCTCCCACAAATTCTTCTGGTACCAGCTCAATTGTGCCTTGTGCCAGGTGTTTCTGTAAAAATGGGTGAGAGCAGATGAATCTGACTGTGTGGCGGTGTGAGTATGCCATTTAGAAGGGGAATTTGTATCCAAGACATGACATAGCCATTTTTTATGACTGCTTCCTCCCATTTCTCTGGGGTAATCTTTTCCCAGGTGCAGAAAGACTGAGTCAGTTTTTTTGAGAGGAGCAGGGTAGAGCTGAGGGGGAAAAAGAAGGTTGTAGATAGTCACAGAAATTTGTCCCCAAAGGAAGGCCTCCCAGCTGAGACAACCCTCTGTTTTTTCTCCTTCCTGTGTGTCTGGCTAGGCCTACCGTCCCTGCTGACAAAACAGGTAAGTTTGGTTAGGGAATTCCTCTGATACCTAGGGTTTTGAAAGGGATGGCAGCTTGGGAGCCATAAACAGATTCTTGTCTAAAGGGGAATCCACTATTTTTGCTTTGAAGTCCTCAG